>NC_057813.1:405502967-405527509 GCF_018294505.1 Triticum aestivum | reverse complement strand
CTTGGCCGCCTAGCCGCCGACTCCCGCGGGCGCCGTCCCGCGCGAGCTCCGCCGCCCTCCTCCCGCACCTCCCGTTGCCGCCTCCCGGATCCCTCCTCCCCGCTGCCACCGCGCCCGGATCCGGCGAGATCCGGGCGGGATCAAGCCGCCGCCGCCGCCAGGGTTTGTCGGCGCCGTCGCGCCCCTCCTCGGCCTCGGCAACAGGTCGGGGCCGAGCTCCTCCCCCGCGTGGGCCCCCCCGCTGGCCCATCTCCGGCCAAGGCCCGCTGCAGCCTCCCCTACCTCCTGCCTCCTCCTCCTCCTGGGCTTGGCCCGCTTGGCGAGCGCCCGTCTTTTCCCCGCCCGTGCGAGATATAGCTATATGACGCCCATCTGTTTTTTTTCAAAACCTGCTAAGTCCTAGATTTTTGTAATTTTCATGCCATGTTCATCATGCCGTATCTCTGCATCTGTAGCTTCGTTTCGTGCGTGTAATATGTCAAATTGTTTGCCTCGACGAGTACATCATTTCATTCCATTGCATCATATTCATTTGAGGTCATCTAGGTGCCTGAATCTTCGTCGTAAGAGTGCTTCATAATGTTTTCTGCTGTCTGTTATCAGAACGAGCTCTTTTGTCATTTTTGCCATGATTGATGTGTGCATCCTACGAGGTTGATGTCTACATGTGTTTTGATCTATGCCATGTCTTCTTTACAGAGGTGCTTACCATGTATTTTTGTGATCAATGTGGTGACTAGCACAAGCATGCAAACTAGGCTTCGTGATATTGCTAATTTTAGTCCCTGTTCTGCTGTTATTTTGATGCCATGTAAACATGTTGCTACAGAGAGATCCATGCATATTTTGAGATACTTCAGTAAGGGTGTTTTGAACATGTGGCTATGCTCTATCCATCCCTGCCCTTGGTTGCAATTATGGAGTAGTCTAGCATGTCATTTGCGTGCTCTACTTTTGCTTCAAAATGTTTCCTGGCAGATTGTTTACATGTTATTCAATTTGGCCAAGGTTGCTATAGTTGATCCTTGCATGCTATGGACTTGTTCTTGCCTTGGTTGGTTACATAAACATGCCTTCTTGATGATGCTATGCTTATCTTGTCATGCAATGACTTGTGGTGAGTGAATCGAGCTTGTTAAGTAGTGTACTTGTTGTTGCTATTTTGCTAGGCTGAATGTGTTATTTTGTGATGCTATATAAACATGTTGCTACTAGTCATTCTGTGCATAATCTGGAGATGTTCTATAAACATGTTTTGATCTACATGTCATCCTCTATCCATCCATGCCCCTGGTTGCATTTATAGGTTGCTGTAGCTTGTTGTAATCTTGATCTAAAGTTGCTTCATAATGTAGCTGCCAGCATGTTAACATTAAGTTCAGTTGTTTCCATGTGTTTTACTAGTGATCCATGCACCCTATGAACTTGATATTGCCATGCTTAGCTTCACAAATATGTCTTCTTACTGTTGGTTGCATTGCCATGCTATTTATTGCTCTGTGGTGAGTGGTACAAGCTCATTTACATGCCTTCATAATTCTGTTTCTGTCATGTTTGAATCTGTATAATAACTTGCTATGTTTACGTGGGTGCCATCATATTTTCTGATCCTTTTTGGCTTATGGTCAGTAAAGGACTTTTGATCTATGCAATTAGTAGATTCATTCCATTCCTTTGTTTGCCATGATAAGTTCCTGTAACATGTTGTTTGATAGCTCTAAACATTGCAACATGATGTTATTTTCTGCAAAGTCTGAATTGTTAATACTTGCAATCTTACCATGTGTGTTTGAGCATGTTCTAGTGATTTCTGGAGATAGCTCAGTGTTCATGTTTTGTAATGCTTTACCTGTACATCATGTCCATGCCTTTTGTTCTCATGTTGGAGTGCTGTAGCATGTTGTTTTGATGCTTGCAATATGCCTAGTTGCTGTTTTGGACAGCTTGTCCTTTAAACTTGTATAGAGTGCATGTGTTGAACCGTTGCTCCGTTTTGAGTGTGATCTATATGAAACTTACTTAGAATTGCATGTAGTTTCATATTATCATGTTGCATCCTTGTTTTGGTGTGTTTGCTTGATGTTTGATTGTATTTTGCATCAATGCCATGTTTAACTTGCTTTGCTCATATCTTCTAGGCCGTAGCTCCGAATTAAATGATCTTTATATGTAACTTGACTAGAATCTCATGTAGATCATCCTTGTGCATCTTAACTTGCTGTTTAACAACTTGAACATAAGGTTTATTCAGATCTGGACCAACTTCGAAATATGCATATGAGGACTTACCGGAATTGTTATATGTTGTTCCCGGCCTCATTTAAACTTGCCTTGATGTGTTGCTCTTGTTTGCATCATCTCTTGCCATGAGTAGCTTCATGTAGTCTTGTCATGCATCATGCTTGTTGTGCATCATGCCTTGTTCATGTGTGGTGTGTTTACCATGTTGTGTGCTTCTTTTCGATAGTTCCTGTTTCGTTGCGATCGTGAGGACTCGTTCGTCTACGCTTGGTACTTCTTCGTGGCTTCATCTTCTTCATGGACTCGTTCTTCTTCCTTGCGGGATTTCAGGCAAGATGACCGCTACCCTGGATCTCGCTACTATCATTGCTATGCTAGTTGCTTCATTCTATCGCTATGCTGTGTTACCTATCATGTGTTTATCAAGCCATCCCAAATTGCCATGAACCTCTAACCTTTGACACCTTTCCTATGCAAACCATTGTTTGGCTATGTTACTGCTTTGCTCAGCCCTCTTATAGCGTTGCTAGTTGCAGGTGAAGTTGAAGATTGCTCCATGGTGGACAGGATTTTGGTTGGGATATCACAATATCTCTTATATTATTAATGCATCTATATACTTGGTAAAGGGTGGAAGACTCGGCCTTTTGCCTGGTGTTTTGTTCCACTCTTGCCGCCCTAGTTTCCGTCATACCGGTGTTATGTTCCCGGATTTTGCGTTCCTTACGCGGTCGGGTGATTTATGAGACCCCCTGGACAGTTCGCTTTGAATAAAACTCCTTCAGCAAGGCCCAACCTTGGTTTTACATTTGCCTCACCTAGCCCTTTTTCCCTTGGGAGTCGCACTCTCGAGGGTCATCTTTATTACAGCCCCCCCGGGCCAATGCTTGTCTAAGTGTTGGTCCAAACTAGAGCACCGTGCGGGACCATCCCTTGGAAACTTGGGTTACGTCGATACCTGTACGCTTAGCTTATCCGGTGTTGCCCTAAGAACGAGATATGTGCAGCTCCTATCGGGATTGTCGGTGCATCGGGCGGTCTTGCTGGTCTTGTTTTACCATTGTTGAAATGTCTTGTAAACCGGGATTCCGAGTCTGATCGGGTCTTCCTGGGAGAAGGTCTATTCCTTCGTTGATCGTGAGAGCTTGTCATGGGCTAAGTTGGGACACCCCTGCAGGGTATAATCTTTCGAAAGCCATGCCTGCGGTTATAGGCAGATGGGAATTTGTTAATGTCCGGTTGTAGACAACTTGACACCAGATCCAAATTAAAACGCCATCAACCGTGTGTGTAGCCGTGATGGTCTCTTTTCGGCGGAGTCCGGGAAGTGAACACGGTTTCTGGGTTATGTTTGACGTAAGTAGGAGTTTAGGATCACTTCTTGATCATTGCTAGCTTCACGACTGTTCTGCTTGCTCTCTTCTCGCTCTTATTTGCGTATGTTAGCCACCATATATGCTTAGTCGCTGCTGCAGCCTCACCACTTTACCCCTTCCTTTCCCATTTAGCTTTGCTAGTCTTGATACCCATGGTAATGGGATTGCTGAGTCCTTGTGGCTCACAGATTACTACAACAACAGTTGCAGGTACAGGTTCATGCGATGATCATGACACGAGAGCGATGCTTGCTTGCGTTGAGTTCTTCTTCTGCTTCTTCGATCAGGGGATAGGTTCCAAGTCGGCAGCCTGGGCTAGCAGGGTGGATGTCGTTTGAGTTTCTGTTTGTGTTTCATCCATAGTCGGATGATGATCTTATGTATGATGATGTTGTATTCATGTGGCATTGTATGCCTTATGTATGTATCCCCATATATTATGTAATGTTGATGTAATGATATCCACCTTGCAAAAGCGTTTCAATATGCGGGTCTATCCTTGGTGGGACCTTCGAGTTCCTTTTGGATAGGGTCGCATATTGGGCGTGACACAAAGCCATCCCACTTTAGCCATTAGGCATGTCGCGGTCTTAGTGGGTCGCTCTGAAAAGTTAATCACATAGAGACCGTTCTTGACATGCCCAACAAAGGCTACTTTAAGAGTCTTGCTCCACAAGAGGGCCACGATATCAATATCAGAGAAAGTGGCAAAGCCCATGAGTGCAAGTTGATGAACCGAAAGTAGATTGAAAGCAAGGGACTCAACAAGCATGACTTTCTCGATCGTAAGATCATGAGAAATGACAACCTTGCCAAGACCCAATACCTTAGAAGACGAGGCATCACCCCACTCGATGTTGGTAGGCGTAGAAGGGATCTTGTGTACGTCCACCACCAAGTCCTTGCTTCCGGTCATATGATTTGTTGCTCCACTATCGAGCAACCATGATCCCCCGCCGGAAAAAACACCTACAAGAGATCAATGCTTGGTTTTAGGTACCCATTTAGTAATGGGTCCTTTGATGTTAGTAACAAGGGTCTTAGGAACCCAAATATATCATTCAATGTACTCATAAGGAGAACCAACAAATTTAGCATAAACATGCCCATCACTAGCACGACACAACACATAAGAAGGGTTAAAGTCGTCAGCTTTGTTGGAAGAGGTGGCTTTGCCCTTTTTGACATCACCACCCTTCACATTGTTCTTATTCTCCTTAGGATCACCCTCTCCCTCCTTCAAAAAAGTTTGCTTGAGAGGAGGAGGTCGTTTGGTCTTGTCGTTCTTCTTCTTGTTCTTGGACTTGGGTGCGAACCCAACTCCCTCCTTGGCCACAACTTCCTTTTGATTGATCAAAAGGTCGTTGAGGTTCTTATCACCTTGTATGCATGTCACAAGGCCTTTCTCAAGTTGCTCCTTCAACTTGGCATTCTCCCCCACAAGATGCACATGCTCACAACACGGGTTAGTGGCATTTGCATTATCAATTAATACCATATGAGGAAAGGTGGCCTTTTCTTTGGTTAGCTTAACTTGGAGTTGATCATGAGACTCCTTGAGACTAGCATGAGCACCCTTCAAGACCTTGTGGGCCTTGTCGAGTAAATCAAACTCCTCCTTGAGTCTAGCATGGTCAACGCCAAGTTTAGCCTTCTTGGAAGTTAGCACACGAGAAACAACAAGAGCATGATCAAGATCTTTCTTTAACTTAGCATGGTCATCATTGTGTGACTCCTCAAGAGCCAAACAATGCCCACACTCTTCCTCAAGAGAATTAGAGAGGTCCAATATCTCATCGGCATAGTCACGACTATGACCTTCCATCTTACAGATGGTTTCTTCATGAGCCTCGATCATGTCATTGGCTTCACCAAGTTGTTCCAAGAGAGCAACAAAGTGCTTCTTGGATTTGCCCTTGATCTTACTCATAAAAGACTCAAATTCATCCACTTCCTCATTAGACCCCTCACTTTCATCAACGCCATCCGTCAAGGAGGGATTAGTAATGATGGTGGTTTTGATGTTGGGGGTTACCTTGTTGGTGGCTTTAGCCATGAGAGACTTGGCGGTGATGTTCTCATCGGGTGAGTCGAAGAGGGACACCCGTGGAGTTGTGGCAATGGCAACGGAGGCCATGGCCATGGCTTCACTATCTTCATCATCATCATCATCATCATCCTCATGGTATTCTTCTTGAATCACCAACCCTCGAGTAGGAGTCTTTTTGCTGAAGTTGTTCTTGTTTGGGAAGGACTTGGCTTTGTCCTTTTGGATGAGCTTGCCACCATTGCCTTCCCGCTTCTCATAAGGGCAATCCACAACAAAATGGCTCACATTGCCACAATTGTAACATGTTCTCACACGTTGCTTGCCCTTGAATCCACTTGAGTTGTTCTTCTTGAAGTTGGGCCTTGTGTTCTTCTTGCTCCAAAATTGCCTTGAAGCAAGAGCCATGTGCTCATGATAATCATATTTTGTATCTTCGAGGTTGCTCTCCTCTTCTTCCACAATAACCTTGGCCTTCAAGGCAAGGTTGGCTTCTTTGTCCTTTGTGAGCACAACACCTCGTTTTCGGCGGTCTTGTCCAAGATCCTCATTGCCACAAACTCATCCAACACTTCATTTGAGGTCAAGGAGTGGAAGTCCGGTCTTTGACGGATGACGGAGGACAAGGCCTTGTGGAAAGGCATCATTGCTTTGAGGAACTTGCGCTTGATCCAATTGTCATATGTGTCCTTGCTCCCATGATCTCGGAGTGAGACCGCAAGTTTGGTTACTCTCCGAAAGAGATCACGAGGTTCTTCATCTTCTTTCATTGCAAACTCATCGGCTTCATCTTGCACCAGTTCATAGTTGGAGCGTTGAATGCTTGCACTTCCCTTATAGAGGGAAACAACACAATGCCATGCGTCTTTGGCCATGAAGAAGGGTCGAAGACGAGGGAGATCTTCGGGTAGAACAACATCTTGAATGATGAAGAGAGCATTCTCATTGAATTGATGGTCCACGGCTTCTCTAGGGTGAAGTTGCTTCGGTCATGTGGATGGAAACCTTCTTCAATGATTCTCCAAAGGTTAGTATTCACATGATTTAAACGACGCTTGAAGCGATATACCCAAGAATCAAAGTCCTCATTTTTCACAATCTTAGGAGGAGGGCCGACATGATTTAAATGAGTAGAAGGAATCGGTCCTCCATAAACTGGAGGTGCTACATGGGCAAAGATGCCGGTGCCATTTCTACCACTAGTAGAAGGATCCTTTTCTCCGTCACCTTGTGAGTGGGATCACCCACTTTCAACGGCGAGGTAGATAGTTTAAGTCCTTCTAAGAATTTATTAAACATGCTTTCAACCTCGGTTGTCATGGAGGTTTTCAATGTGTCCAAAGCCACATTGAATTCCTCACGAGACACCGCAGTTCCCCCATCACCCGTAGATGAGCTCGGATTCACACTAGAGTGCTCCTCCCTACCGTCTATGGTGTCAACCATACTCTCCGTACGACAAAGTCCTTAATAAAGAGATGAGGCTCTGATACTAGAGGGGGGGGGGGGCTGAATAGGAAACTAACAATTTTTAGTTTTTCTTTACCAAATTAAACTTTGCATCAAAGTAGGTTGTCTAGATATGCAACTAGGTGAGCAACCTATATGATGCAACACTAACAAGTACACAAGCAAGCAAGGGATACAAGACAAATAAGCTTGCACAAGTAAAGGCACGAGATAACCAAGAGTGGAGCCGATGGAGACGAGGATGTGTTACCAAAGTTCCTTCCTTTTGAGCGGAAGTACGTCTCCGTTAGAGCGGTGTGGAGGCACAATGCTCCCCAAGAAGCCACTAGGGCCACCGTATTCTCCTCACGCCCTCACACAATGCGAGATGCCGTGATTCCACTATTGGTGCCCTTGAAGGTGGCGACCGAACCTTTACAAACAAGGTTGGGGCTATCTCCACAACTTAATTGGAGGCTCCCAACGACACCACGAAGCTTCACCACAATGGACTATGGCTCCGCGGCAACCTCAACCGTCTAGGGTGCTCAAACACCCAAGAGTAACAAGATCTGCTAGGGATTAGTGGGGGGAATCAAATTTCTCTTGGTGGAAGTGTAGATCGGGGCCTTCTCAACCAATCCTGAGCAAATCAACAAGTTTGATTGGCTAGGGAGAGAGATCGGGCGAAAATGGAGCTTGGAGCAACAATGGAGCTTTTGGGGGAAGAGGTAGGTCAACTTTGGGGAAGAAGATCCCCTTATATAGTGGGGGGGGGGAGACAATCCAACCGTTACCCCCCAAAGCAGCCCCGCAGAGAGCGGTACTACTGCAGGGGTGGGCGGTACTACCGCTGAGGCCAGCGGTACTACCGCCCCAACTCGGGTACTGCCGCGCAGTAGAGGGGAGCAAGGAGCAAAGGGAGGACCTGGACCCAGGGCGGTACTACCGTGGTGGTAAGGGCGGTACTACCGCTTAAGAGCGGTACTACCGCCTCTACTGCCGCAACTAGTGCCGCAAAACCCGACACGAGAAAAGAGCCCTCGAGTCGAGGCGATAGGAGCACGAAGCCACAACGGTACTACGGCGGAGGGCTTCAAGCGGTACTACCGCCGTGGAGCGGTACTGCCAGTTGTAGCACTCGGGCGGTACTACCGCTGTGGCCCGCGGTACTACCGCTGGGACCAAATGATGCACATATGAAGGGGAATGAGCTCTCCATTGAAGCGGAAAGGCTCAGAGGGTGTGACAAGGATGTGTACGTGTTGATTCCACCCTAGCCTTACCAAAGCGGACCCCCTCTTGAGAGTACGGTGACTCCTATGAAACTAGTCCACCAAAATAGAAACGAAAGAGCTGCACCGTCTTGAAAAACACTCCGAGGGAAGGGAATCGTCTTGTGCCAAAGGATGAATCTCTGAAAAACTCAACGCACACAATTAGTCAGCAAACGCATTGTCATCAATCACCAAAACACCTTAGGGATAAATATGCCCTTACAGGCATGCCTGGTGAGCTCGTAACCCCACCACCAGGCCTCTGGGGTCTATCTTCTCCTATATGATGCTATTTTCCCTGGAGAAAAGAAATCAAAAGAAGACTTTCGGGATGAAGAGCTGCCGTCTCGAGGCTTAACCTGGGCAGGAGCACTTTTGCTCTTAGGTGGAGCGATTCCACCAGGGATACTTCCCTCCAGGAGTGGGAAATCAAATCCATCGACATCACCAATGATCCTCTCATCATGGGAGGGCTAATCTTCATCAACATATTCACAAGGACCATCTCGTCTCAAACCCTAGTTCATCTCTTGTATTCAATCTTTGTCCCAAAACCTCAGATTGGTATTTGTGGCTTGGTAGTAGTGTTGGTTACATCTTGAAGTTGATGCTAGTTGGTTTATTTGGTTGACGATTAAATGTTCAGATCCTTAAGCATATTCAATACACCTCTGATCTTGAACATGAATATGGTTTGTGAGTAGTTACTTTTGTTCTTTAGGACATGGGAGAAGTCTTGTTATAAGTAATCATGTGAAGTTGGTCTTCGTTCGATATTTTGATGATATGTATATTGTTCTTCCTTTAGTGATGCCATGTGAACATAGACTACATGACACTTCACCATACTTGGGCCTAAGGGAAGGCATTGGAGAGTAATAAGTAGATGATGGGTTGCAAGAGTGATAGAAGCTTAAATCATAATTTATGCGTTATTCCGTAAGGGGCTGATTTGGATCCATATGTTTCATGTTACGGTTAGATTTATCTTAATTCTTCTTTCGTAGTTGTGGATGCTTGCGAGAGGGGGTAATCATAAGAGTGTTGCTTGTTCAAGTAAGAACAACACTAGCACCAGTCCACCAACATATCAAATTATCAAAGTAACAAACGCAAATCAACTAAACATGATGAACATGACTAGACGACAATTCCCATGTGTCCTCGAGAATGCTTTCCTTACTATAAGAGAACTTTTTGGCTTTTCCTTTGCTATAAAAAGGATTGGGCCACCTTGCTGCCCCTTGGTTACTATTATTACTTCTTACAAATTACCTTGCTACTAAACTATTTGTTACCGCTACTTTCAGTACTTGCAGAGATTAGCTTGCTGAAAACCATTTGTGTCACAGCCCTAGCTTAGACCTTATCTGTCTTTGCATAAGCATCCATGCATCATGTTTAAATTTTATGAAACTTTTAATGGGGATTGCCTAAACCCTAGCGTCAAAGGAATTCACTAGGTTCAACTAAAATATTTTTAGTGAATCCAAATGGCTTTCAAAAATGTTCATCATTTCTGGAAATGCTAGAACCATAACCAGAGGTGTTGCACATTTTTCCATGACATATTTGGTCACTGAATTAAATCATATAGTATTTGCAATTGGGCATTTAAATGCTATATATTATCTTAAGTGCTCAATTAATTCTGAACTTAAGTGTGGGCTGCTAGGAATAATCCTAACAGAGCCCACAACTATTTTCAGGATTTTTGGAAACGTTTTTGTATTTTTAATAAAGCCACAAAGATTACAGAAAATAGAAAACAGAAAATAAAAGAGAGAGAGAGTTAGTACCTGGCCTCACTGTGCAGGCCACCTAGTCGGCCCAGCTGTGGCCCAGCACTGCAACTGGCCAAGCCCACCACCGCCTCCTTCCCTGTCGTCTTCCTCCTCTGCCAGGAGGACGCGCGTGTGGCCAACGCGCGCGCCCACACGCTCCGGTGCTTCCCCGAGCACGCGGAGGCCACCTCTGCACTCGCCGTGAGCTCCTCTACCGACCCCCGTTCTCCCATGTCCATTAGCTCGTCGTAGCCTTCATTTTCGTCGAGACCGAGACCTCATCGGCGCCGGACTTGTCGCCGTCATCGTTTTGGTTTGCTTCCGTCCAAACCGAGCATGCAGACATGCTCAGTGCACCCCCAGGAGGCCATAGCACCCCTCCGCACCCCCTTTCATGCTCCCTAACGCCGCCCCCGTACTAACCCGAACTCCGGCCGCCGCCTTGGAGCTCGCCGTCGTCGGCTCCGACCACCATAGTCCCGGCCGCCACCACCACTCGACGCGCGCCTGCAAGAGCTCTCCAACAAGCCCAATAACGGCCTCCACCGTGCCCTGTGGGTGTTTTTCGAGCCGCGCCACCGTATCGGGCCTCGCCAGCATCGAGTCACCGGTGAGTTTGACCCCGCTGACCGAGTTGACCCCGGGTGGACCCAGTTTAACCCCCTGGGTCTATGACAAGTGGGACCCGCCTGCTAATTAAGTTAGGATTAGGACTAACTAAAAATTATTTAGACTAATGACACTGACACGCGGGACCCACTGGTCAGGTTTGACCTGGACCGTCCCCGTTGATGGCTGACGTCACCCTGATGCATTGCTGACGCAATAAAACATTTATTGGATTTATTCTTATATAGGAAATTCCAGAAAATGTAGCAAACTTCAAAAATTCATAGAAAATAATCTATAACTCAGATTGGAATAAGTTATATATGAAAAATGATCAGAAAAATCCAACCTTTGCATCTGTACTGGTTTCATGCATGTTAGAGCAACCTAACCTTTCTGTTTAGATGAAACATGATAATGCACTTATATGAGTTCATAGCTTAGGCTTGTATTTGAATCTTTGATTCAAATAAGATCAAACCACTCTGGTTTTAGTTGCATTAGCCCAACACACAGCATATTGACATGTCATGAGCATGCATCATATTATGCATTGCATTGATTGTGTTTCCTTCTGTGTTGCCAGTATTTGTCCCCTCTCGTTAGACGTGATACCGACGACGAGATCGATGACACCGATGAAGAGCTATACTATCTTCAGAAGTGCCAGGCAAGCAAAACCCCCTTGTTCATTCCGATACAATCCCACTCTCTCGCTGCTGCTCTCTTTTACTGCATTAGGACAACAACGATTCATTTGTTACTTGTTGCGGTAGCTGAACCCCTTTATCCTCTGCATGACCTGTCATTGCCACAGTAAATAGATGAAACCCACTAGCATGAGTAGGAGTTGTTTGAGCCCTGTTGTGCCTACTCATTCATGCTTGTTTGTCATGCCTGCTACTGCTTAGAGTTGAGTCAGGTCTGATTCATCGGGGATGAATCAGAGGTGTGTGAACATGTCCTACTGTGTGTGAGCTAAGTGTGTGAACACAATTTGGTAAAGGTAGCGGTGAGAGGCCATGTAGGAGTACATGGTGGGTTGTCTCATTGAAGCCGTCCTCAGGAACTGAGTTCTGTGTTTGTGATCCATGAAACAGTTACTACCACACATTGGGCCCGAAACCAATGGACCCTCTCGGCTTCTTAATCACCCTTGTGCTCTGTCCAGGAGTTGCAAGTAGTTTCTGGTGTTTGTAGTATGCTGGAGGCCGTGGGCAGCGCTGACCGGAGGGGTGGGCTGTGATGCGGTAGGCATGTGGCCGGGTATACCGGGCGCCCGTTTGGTGTCACGGAACCCTGTACACATCGTTCGGGGCCGTATGTGGAAACCTCGGCCAGACTCCCTGCGGATGGAACCTGAATAGGTGATAAACCTGGACTAGAGACTTGAGTGTTTAGGTAGGCCGTGGCCGACACCCTCGTTGGGCTTCCGCTTGAAGGTTGCCGAGTACATGTCGTGTAAACGGCGGTAAGTGGTGAGAGCGTGTGTGAAGAAGTACACCCCTGCAGGGTTAACATCATCTATTCGAATACCTGTGTCCGTGGAAAAGGACTTCTGGGTTGCCTGTACAGTTCATAGACAAGTGAAAGTGGATACTCTAAAATATGCAAGATAAGTGTGAGTGCTATGGATGGCATTCTCGTAGGGAGACGGGAGCGGATCCATAGTGGTGTATTGATATGGTGAATATGTGGACTCGTGTGCGCCACCTCAAAAGAGTTACTTGCAGTCGTAGTTTAGGATAGCCACCGAGTCAAAGCTGGCTTGCTGCAGTTAAACCCCACCATCCTCTTTGTTGATAATGATGCATATGTAGTTAGTTATGATGTAAGTCTTGCTAGGTACATTTGTACTCAGGTTTGCCTATTTTACATTTTTGCAGAGACTTCCGTCTCACTAGTAGTTCCGCGTGGACTTTAGCTTGTTACCTCAGCTATGACTTTGTGCCCTCAGCAGGATCTAGTAGATAGTCAGGCTTCTTAGCCTTTTTCATTTGTAGATGTTTGTACTTAGACATGTTAAGCTTCCGCTTGTGCTTTGACTTGTATGCTCTGAATGTTGGGTCATGAGACCCATGTTTGTAATATCTCGCTCCTTGGAGCCTATTGAATAAAATACTTGAGTTGTAGAGTCATGTTGTGATGCCATGTTGTATTTTCACATATCGAGCATATTGTGTGTATGTTATTGAAATGCTTGGTATGTGTGGGATCTGACTATCTAGTTGTTTATCCTTAGTAGCCTCTCTTACCGGGAAATGTCTCCTAGTGTTTCCACTGAGCCATGGTAGCTTGCTACTGCTCCGGAACACTTAGGCTGGCCGGCATGTGTCCTTCTTCGTTCCTGTGTCTGTCCCCTCGGGGAAATGTCACGTGATGAATTCCGGAGTCCTGTTAGCCCGCTACAGCCGGGTTCACCAGAGTCCTGCTAGCCCAGTGCTACAGCCTGGATTCACTCGCTGATGACCGACACGTTCGATGCTGGGTCATGGATGCCTGTCCCTGTAAGTTTGAGCCACTTTGGGTTTACGACTAGCCATGTCAGCCCGGGCTCCTTATCATATGGATGCTAGCGACACTATCATATACGTGTGCCAAAAGACGCAAACGGTCCCGGACAAAGGTAAGGCGACACCCGTGGGAATACCGTGCGTTAGGCCGCAAAGTGATATGAGGTGTTACATGTTAGATCGATGTGGCATTGAGTCGGGGTCCTGACAATTTTTCATTTCCTTCTGCTCCTTGTTGGTTTCGACATTCTTACTTATGAAAGGACTATGATTGATCCCCTATACTTGTGGGTCATCAGATGGCGAGATGCTTGAGTATGTTGCGATGGATGCCATGGAGCCCCTTCCCCAGGAGATCGTCGAGAACAAGCTAGACATGGAGGAGGCGACGGTGATCGATGAGCGCCAGGCGGAGTAGTAGTCTTTGTTTAGAGCGTCGATATTTTGTTAGAGTAATGTTTAGGTCAGCTAGCTCTGTTTAATTGCTGAACTTCCTCGATTAAGAAGTGTGGGTGTGTTGTAGGCTCTTTTGTGTACCCAAACTATGCAATGACATGGATGCCCACTGTAACAAGGGAAATTCAAACAAAACTTTGCACGTTCAAACTCATCATACACGGGGTAAGCCATATTAATCGTTTGTAATGTTCAGATATTGTACACAGTGCTGAATAAGGGGTTGTGTCTGATGACACTTTGCGCACCAGTTTTTTGCTACACCAAATGAAAAATTTCAGCATTCATAGAAATATCTACTCCCCCTCCTCCTCACCAAAAGCCACATTTCCCTTGTTTCCGCCTTCATTGCTTGCTTGCAGCGCCACCTCCTCACCGGTGACGCTCCTTCCTGCCGCTCGGCCTCGTCGATCTAGTCAGGTAATCCACACTCAATCCCCATCCTCCTCCTCCTTCTCCATCCCACATGCCCCGACCGTCAGCACGACACCTTTCGCCCAAATCATCGACCCATCCTCGAAATAATCACCGTCCTAGGCCATGGTGCACGAAGTAAAGCCAGGAGCTCAAGGAGCATTTGGTAGTGGAGAAGTGATATGTCTCAAACATATCTATAATTTTGTATTGTTCCATGCTATTATATTATCTGTTTTGGATGTTTTATATGCATTAATATGCTATTTCATATTATTTTTGGGACTAACTTATTAACCTAGAGCCCAGTGCCAATTTCTGTTTTTCCTTGTTTTTGAGTTTTACAAAAAAGAAATATCAAACAGAGTGCAAATGGAATAAACTTTCGCGATGATTTTTCTTGGACCAGAAGACACCCAACAAACTTGGAAAGGGGCCAGAAGAGTCCCGAGGGCTCCACAAGCCCTCAGGGCGCGCCCGGGGGGGGGGGGCTGGCTTGTGGGCCCACAGGACTCCTCCAACCCTAATTTTTGCTCTATAAATTCCCAAATATTCCAAACGACCAGAGGCGTCCACCAAAATACTTTTCCACCGCCGTAACCTTCTGTACCCGTGAGATCCCATCTTGGGGCCTTTTTCGGCACCCTGTCGGAGGGGGATTCGATCATGGAGGGCTTCTACATCAACTCTATTGCTGATGAAGCATGAGTAGTTTACCATAGACCTATGGGTCTATAGCTAGTAGCTAGATGACTTCTTCTCTCTCTTTGATCCTCAATACAATGTTCTCCTCGATGTTCTTGGAGATCTATCTGATGTAATATTCTTTTGCGGTGTGTTTTTCAAGATTCGACGGATTGTGGATTTATGATCATTTTATCTATGCATATTATTTGAATCTTCTCTGAATTCTTATATGCATGGTTTGGTATCTTTGTATTTCTCTTCAAATTATCGGATTGGTTTGGCCAACTAGATTGGTTCTTCTTGCAATGGGAGAGGTTCTCAGTTTTGGGTTCAATCTTGCGGTGTCCTCACCTAGTGACAAAGTAGGGGTAGCGAGGCACGTATTTGTATTGTTGCCATCAAGGGTAAAAAGATGGGAGTTTCATCATATTCCTTGAGTTTAACCCTCTAGATTATGTCATCTTACTTAAGGCGTTACTCCGCTCTTATGAACTTAATACTCTAGATCCATGATGGATAGCGGTCGATGTGTGGAGTAATAGTAGTAGATGCATAATCATTTCGGTCTACTCGACACGGATGTGATGCCTGTATTCATAATCATTTCCTTGGATATCATCATAACTTTGCACTTTTCTATCAATTGCTCGATAGTAATTTGTTCACCCATCGTATATTTTCTTTCAAGAGAGAAGCCTCTAGTGAAACCTATGGCCATCGGGTCTATTTTTCATCATATATTTTCAGATCTATAAACCAAAAAAGCCAAAAATACCTTCCTGCAATTTATTTACTTTTATTTTGTTCTATGTTTTAGTAATCTTTTATATATATATCTATCAGATCTCACCTTTGCAAGTGACTGTGAAGGGATTGACAACCCCTTTATCGCGTTGGGTGCAAGTGTTTGATTGTTTGTGCAGGTGCATAGATTGGAGACTTGCGTGTACCTCCTACTGGATTGATACCTCGGTTCTCAAACACTGGGAAATACTTATGTCTACTTTGCTGCATCACCCTTTCCTCTTCAAGGAAAAAACCAACGCAAGCTCAAGAAGTAACAGGAAGAATTTCTGGCACCGTTGCCAGGGAGGTTCTACATCAAGCCTACCAAGTACCCACCATAAACTCTCATCTCTTGCATTGCATTATTTGCCATTTGCCTCTCATTTTCCTCTTCCCCACTTCTAAAACATTTTCGGAAAAATACAAAAATATTTGCCTTTTTATTCTCCCTTCTTTCATTCGTCTTTTCGTTTGCCCTTATGTCTTACTTGGTTTGTTTGCTTGTTTGCTTGGCATAATTGTGTATTTATTCAAAATCAGTAAGCAAAGAGTTTATGGATCCTCATCCACTTGCTAATCTTTTTAAAAGATCCAACTATGATGAACCAATTGCCAGTGAGTTGAGTGCACTAGATTATCTTTATGGAGTAATCTGAAAATTGTGATGAAGTGCTAAAAGAAGAAATTTATGAAGTGATTCATGATAGCTCCTTGAATGAAAAGCATGATTGCAATGGTATTATTATAAATTCTATTCATGCCAATTGTGCTAATAATATGCAAAACCCCAAGCTTGGGGATGCTAATTTTGCCATGTCCACTACTTGTTGTAATGATCATGATTGGGGTGATAATGCTTCTTATGATCTTGAAAATTTATTTAAGTCTCATGACGAATATGTTTGTGATAATATTGGAAGTGGGTTTGGAAGAGTGTCAACTCTAGGTAATAATGATCCCACTACTTTGGAGAATGATCAATCTTAGGAAAATTTTGATAAAAGTGGGCTTGGAGAGGTCATGACTGTATTTGATGATAATCCCACTATATTGGAAGAGTGTCAACTTTGCATGCATGTGGACCATGTAGAAAATATGTTATGTGATAGCCATATTGTTGAATTTGAATATGATCCCACATGTAATTATTATGAGAGAGGGAAATATGGTTGTAGAAATTTTCATGTTACTAAATTACCTCTCATTATGTTGAGATTAGTATTGTTTCTTTCTTCTTCCTTGCATATGCTAGTTTTTGCTTGTCTTGATAAATATTTTCCCTATAAAATGCCTATGCATAGGAAATATGTTAGACTCAAACTTGTTTTTCACATGCTACATGATGCTCTCTTCGTGTTTCTATTGTTATCTTTCATGTGAGCATCATTAAAATTATCAACACCTAGCTAAAAGGTTTTAAAGAAGAGCGCTTGTTGGGAGACAACCCAAAATTTTTCTTTTCTGTTTTTATGTGAATACACATTATTACCTCTGTATTAATTGTTTTTTGGTGTTTTTAATTAGTGTGTGAGCCAAGTAAAGCCTTTGGGAAACTTTGGTATATCGTTGATTTGATCTTGCTGAAAAACAGAAACTTTTGCGCTCATTGCCAGAATTGTTAAAAATCACATAAGCATGATAAAATCCTAAATTTTTTAAACAAGATTTATATATTAATTCCTCTGTTGTCCTAATTTTTCAGATTTTTTGGAGTTAAATAAGTATACAAAGTTTACAGATTGCTATAGACTGTTCTGTTTTTGACAGATTCTGTTTTCTATGTGTTGTTTGCTTATTTTAATGAATCTATGGGTAGTATCGGGGGCTATGAACCATGTAAGAGTTGGAATACAGTAGATATTAGACCAATACAAATAAATAATGAGTTCAAAACAGTACCAAAAAGTGGTGATTTATTTTTTATACTAACGGATCTCATGAGTTTTCTGTTGAGTTTTGTGTTGTGAAGTTTTCAAGTTTTGGGTAAAGATTTGATGGACTATGGAATAAGGAGTGGCAAGAGCCTAAGCTTGGTGATGCCCAAGGAACCCCAAGGTAATATTCAAGGACAACCAAGCATCTAAGCTTGGGGATGCCCCGGATGACATTCCCTCTTTCGCCTTCAATCCATCGGTAGATTTACTCGAGGCTATATTTTTATTCACCACATGATATGTGTTTTGCTTGGAGCGTCTTGTATGATATGAGTCTTTGATTTTTAGTTTGCCACAATCATCCTTTCTGTACACACCTTTTGAGAGGGACACACATTAATCGTGAATTTTATTAGAATATTCTATGTGCTTCACTTATATCTTTTGAGCTAGGCAATTTGCTCTAGTACTTCACTTATATCTTTTTAGAGCACATCGATGGCTGTATTTTATAGAAATTGTTGAACTCTCATGCTTCACTTATATTATTTTGAGAGTCTCCGAACAACATGGTAATTTTTTTAGGTTATGAATTTAGTCCTAATATGATGAGCATCCAAGAGGGATATAATAAAAACTTTCATATAAAGAGCATTGAATACTATGAGAAGTTTGATTCCTTGCATTTGTTTTGAGATATAAATATGGTGATATCAAAGTCATGCTAGTGAGTAATTATGGATTGGTAAAAATACTTGTGTTAAAGTTTGTGATTCCTGTAGCATGCACGTATGGTGAACCGTTATGTGATGAAGTTGTTGCATGATTTGTTGATTGATTGTCTTCCTTATGAGTGGCGGTCGGGGACGAGTGATGGTCTTTTCTTACCAATCTATCCCCCTAGGAGCATGCGTGTAGTACTTTGTTTTGATAACTAATATTTTTTTGCAATTAGTATGTGAGTTCTTTATGACTAATGTTGAGTCCATGGATTATACACACTCTCACCCTTCCACCTTTGCTAGCCTCTCTAGCACCGCGCAATTCTCGCCGGTGCATTAAACCCACCATATTATGGCATTTCCATAGACATTCCGAGATATATTGCCATGCAACTTCCACCGTTTCGTTTATTATGACACGCATCATCATTTTGATATTGCTTTGCATGATTATGTACTTGGCATAGTATTTGTGGCAAGGCCACCATTCATATTTTTCATACATGTCACTCTTAATCATTGCACATCCCGGTACACCGCCGGAGGCATTCATAAAGAGTCATATTTTGTTCTAGTATCGAGTTGTAATTCTTGAGTTGTAAGTAAATAAAAGTGTGATGATCATCATTATTAAAGCATTGTCCCATGTGAGGAAAGGATGATGGAAGCTATGATTCCCTCACAAGTTGGGATGAGTCCCCGAACTTTACAAAAAATAAAAGAGGCCAAAGAAGCCCAAACAAAAAACAAAAAAAGAGAGAAAAGAGAGAAGGGGCAATGCTACTATCCTTTTACCACACTTGTGCTTCAAAGTAGCACCATGATCTTCATGATAGAGAGTCACCTATGTTGGCACTTTCATATACTAGTGGGAATTTTCCATTATATAACTTGGCTTGTATATTCCAGTGATGGGCTTCCTCAAACTACCCTAGGTCTTCGTGAGCAAGCGAATTGGATGCACACCCACTTAGTTTCTTTTTGAGCTTTCATACACTTATAGCTCTAGTGCATCCGTTGCATGGCAATCCCTACTCACTCACATTGATATCTATTGATGGACATCTCCATAGCCCATTAATACGCCTAGTTGATGTGAGACTATATCCTCCTTTTTGTCTTCTCCACAACCACCATGTTCTATTCCACCTATAGTGGTATATCCTTTGATCACGCTCATGTATTGCATGAAAGTTGAAAAAGTTTGAGAACATCAAAAGTATGAAACAATTTCTTGGCTTGTCATCGGGGTTGTGCATGTTTTAATATTTTGTATGATGAAGATGGAGCATAGCAAGACTATATGATTTTGTAGGGATAACTTTCTTTGGCCATGGTATTTTGAGAAGACATGATTGCTTTATTGGTATGCTTGAAGTATTATTGTTTTTATGTCAATATTAAACTTTCGTTTTGAATCTTATGGATCTGAATATTCATGCCACAATAAAGAAAATTATATGGATAAATATGTTAGGTAGCATTATAACATATAAGGTTGCTAGCCAACTTGGCTCTAGGAGGTTCCCCCGTTTTTCTTTGATTTCAGACGTCGGATGGTGGTCAAACCAGTCTCCAAACTCTTTTGGGATGTTGGATCTGCGTCGTCTGTTTTTACCTCGCTGTAGTTTCAAAATCCAATGACTGGTGGGCTCGTGCTTGTTGCCGATTGGCTGGCTGAGCCGTTTTGAGGTGCGCACATGCCCTCTCCTGATGCGCCGCGTGTGCGGCACGCGATTCTCGCTAGGAGACGTGGCTTCTCCTATTGTTATTCCCTCGTCTGGTCCTTGTGTGATCTCGCTGCAAGTGGCCCTGTTTTCATTCTGGCCCCACCTGTCCGTGGCCTGCTGTGGCTTGGTTCGTGTGGAGGGAAGAGACACGGACTGGCATGGGAGTCTGCCTCGCATGAACGCTTTGCCCAGGTCAACCAACAACTCCCTCCAATTCTAGGATTGGATATTGGAAAGAGAGAGATGGATTGACACATATATACCCGCATACACACCCGTCCCGCGTGTTGTGACAGGTGAGCCATGTTGGCTTTTGGTCCCACACGTCAGTGTCTTGGGTTGTTCATTCTGCCTTCAGCGTCAGATATAGGAGAGAGAAAAGGAGACGGCATGGGCGGCTTGTCCCTTCCATTCCGCGCCTTGTACGCTGCAGAGAACGTGCGCGCAAAAAGGATGAACCGGTCCCGAGCCGTCCGCTCCTTCCCGCAAGAACTCCTTTCTCCCGCACCTGCCGCACCTTTCTTCCCGTCCTCCTCAACCCCGCCTGGGCACCGCCTCCTCTGCCCGCCTCCTCTCTCTCTCTCTCTCTCTCTCTCTCTCTCTCTCTCTCTCTCTTCTGCGCTGCCAGATAAAGTAGACAGGAGCGGCGGCTCGCTCGGCCACCATTCTACCCTAGTGCTTGTCCGAGCCGAGCGGTCAACCCGCTAGCTCTCCCACCCCCGTTGCTTCGGCATCTGCCCCGCCATTGACGGCAGCTGGGTAAGACAAATATGAGTGTCCGATCTATGCCCTCCCCAGGTTGCATCCATCGGCGAGGAACTTTTGATCCACATGTATGTCGTCCCTGTAGGGAAATGTCAGCGAGAAAGGCCGTCGTCGGAGCACACGACCGTCTCCCTCTTGTTGACACCAGATTTTGGCACGGTCAAGAACTTAATTAATATGGCCTCAAATGGAGAAGTGATATACATAAAAAAGTTTCGTATTGTCAATATGAACATCTTTGAAGTTTGGGCCATCGCCGTCCGACTTCATCTCGAAGGCGGAAACTATGCTCAAAGTACTAAGATCTTATATTCAGAGTACAGTTTTGCCGATTAATCCCCCAATACCACCTCAAATGGAAAAATGATCCACACAGATTGTCTTCGTCTCATCGAAATGATTGATTTTGATATAAAACTCGTCCAAATCTGATTTCGTATGCAAAAGTTAGAGCAATGGGAGTGTAGCCCTGTCACGAGGCGAGATGTGGCGCGCCCCACCAGACACATGTCTGATGGGTAGCGCGAGGGAATAGCCTATTTTGCTTGACATATTTGACCCTTGATATGACCTCTGATAAAAAAAAGTTCAACATGAAAGTTGTTCGTCTTGTCGAAACGGTCAAGACTGCTTTTGGGCTCGTTTCCATATGAGATCGTTTACCACCACAAAATAGACCCGCAAGGTGCAGCCAGTTTAAACCGAACAGTTTTGGAAAGTTCGGACAAAACCAATCCGAATTTGACTAGGGTTTTGGACGTGAATCCAAGCCTTTTCCTTGCATGGGAAGTCCAGCTGCCTCTTATATATCTAAGGGGTGATGGCCGATTGAACAACACACAATCGATCAATTCATCTACCACTTTTTATCTTTTATCTTTTCTCCTTAACCCTAGTTCTTCTTCTTTCTCGTTCTTCGTTCGTTCTTCTTGTTGCAGGGCGGTGAACCTCGAGGCCCTAGGGGCGGTCAGGCCGACCTAGGGCAGCCCATAGCCACCGACCGCCCTGACGGGGTCCTTCCCGGGCGTGTGGGGTTTCGGGTCGTCAAAAGCGCCCACCGACTTGCTTGCATACCGCGCTTACGGACGGGTCTCCTTCGATGTGAGCTGCGGTGCATCACCCCTGGCGTCGAGGGTACACGATGATGTGTTCATGTGCGAACACACTTTTTAGTGACTCCGCTGGGTACGAAGTTTTGAACGGTCTTCGGCCTGTTCTTGCTACGAAAGGATCGTCATCTAGGGTTTGCAATCCACAAAGGTAATATGAATACCCAATTCCCTGCTATAGATGTGAATAATTTATATGGTGTTACTAGATCGTTCAATGAGTATACTCTATCGGCCAGCCCTAGTTTTTTCAATAATGCATCTAATTACGTGCAAGGGCTGATTCAAAGTAATTTGCATGCTTCAACTTCTTATGATACTAGTAGCCCGCACCATATGTATCCCAACAGTCATGCATCGGCAACCCCACAAATTGTTATGCCGATGAACAACATGGTGAGTTCAGTTAATAAATATGAAACACCTCATGTTAGAATTTCCAATGCCATGCAAGAAAGTGTTTCACCCTTTTATTCATCGGCAAGTAATGTGCAATATACTAATCCAGCCATGCCGATGAACAAGAGAACTGGCCATGCTACTACTAGATGTTCAGCCAGTTATTCCCAACAGTTATATGCTACACCTCATGACAATAATTTTTCAGCACCATACACTACTGTAGATGTTCATAATTTGGCTTCCGACCTTCCTGGTCATAGCCGAATGAATGTAAATTTTACAGGAGCGGTTGTGCCCAATATTGTAGAAGATGAGGTAGTAGTGGCTGCATTGAAGAGTTTAGCCCAAAATAAGAGGATTAGTGCTCTTCGCCTTGAACAACATGAAAAGGGGCTATTTCCTGATTATGCCGCAATAAAAACTAGAGTTTTGCAAGAAGATGAATCTTTGCCAATTGATAAAATTGGCAAGCAAAAATATGGTTTTACAACAATGCATATGCCTTCACCTAGTACTACATCATATTATACACCCCTACACTATCGCAAAATTTCGGCAACACCTGTGTGTCATTGCCGAAAGAATCTAAAAACATTGGGGGGCAATCATATCCGGAGTGGGCTGAAAATGAGAAAAAACTTAAAGCCAATTTTGCCGCTCGCCGCCAGAAACAAATAAAAAAAGAATTGGCTCAAATAAAAGAAGCATTGACAATTGGTAGTATCAATGAAAAGAAGGATGATTCGGAACTTGAAAGTGCTTCGGTTGAAAAAGCCAAATCAAGTAGTATATATTCCAAATCCATCAAATCCAAAGAGGCAAGCATTATTGAGAAAGGGCATGGCAAGCATAGCAAAACAACCATGCTTGATTTTTCTGAAGTTAATGGAACCTACTTCCTGCCCTATGAGTTTCGTGCCGTAGAAATTGACAAGCCTCAAGGACAAGAGCAAGTAGCCGAACAAACTTTGGCTGATAAGGATCTTCAAGGTAATGATGCACATAATAAAGAAAAAGATGATGAAAAGGCATTTGAGAGTCATCCAAAGACGAAGCTAGATATTGTTCAAGTCACAACACCATCATGCTCTCCCAACGTATTTGAAGAGGTATGCATAGCAAGCAATTTACGTATTTTTAGATTTGGTCGCAACTTCATTATTGATGCATCTATAAGAAATATTCTCATAAGTAATTTTGAAAGACCAATGAAGAAGGGTAATTTACTTGTTAGCAGTAAAATTGTTATTGAGCATATCGGTCAACCCATAGCGCCATTTATAAAGACCGATAGTGACTCATTGTTTGTCGGTGTACTAGAATAGGGGTACCCTAGTACCCCGAACTTGTGCACGGGCAGTTGCAGCACCCCGCGGCAAGGCTTGCCGGGCTAACACCAAGATCCTCCGTGGTTCCCTTGGAGCCATTCAAGAACAAAGTATTTAAGCTCATGAGACAAGGCCCCGGCAAGAGGAGCTTGCCGGGAAGGCCAACCGAGGCACTCCAAGGAACTTGCCGCGACGCGCCACGCGCTCCGGCAAGGCAACAAGGCCCCGGCAAGAGGAGCTTGCCGGGAAGACCAACCAAGGTACCTCGAGGCCCGGTGAGCGACAAGCCTCCGGACCCGACAAGATAACAGCAGCGGCAAGGCGCTTGCCGCGGCAGGCGGCCACTCTGTGCCCACGCTCCAGTGCATCCACCAACGTGTCGCTCTGGGGGCCTCTCCAGGCGCGCGTGGCGGGAGGCTATGCAGCCAGCGATGCACAGTGGCATGCGAAGCTGACAAGATCGCCATCGTGGCGAACGGTGGCACCCCTAACGGTCCTTTTCTGCACTATTTGGGCGACTCAGACGGGCATTTAATGCCCTTGTCCCCTGCCGTCAGGGTTAGGTAGGGTGCACTGTACAAGTAACTGTACCAACCACCTCACTTTTTACATTTGTACCCTTCTCTGCATTGCCACCTGTCGGTGACCCCTTTAGCGTATAAAAGGAGGCCCATGCGCAACGTAGAGAGGGTTCGCTTCGACTGGTTCGCGCAGTTCGACTCATTCGTAACCCAGAAAAACACTACGCTCTCTCTCTAGAGCAAGAACACAAGATAATCAAACAAGCAGCAATAGGAGTGTTATCTCTCCGGAGAGCTCCGAAGCTGGGTAAACTGCTCGTGTGCTTCGCCTCGATCTGCTCTTCGTGCGATCTCCGCCCCCCCCGCCGAACCGAAAGGGGCCGGTCCGCCGGCCCCATAGGTGTTCGTGGATCAGTTTCCCCCGACATCTTTGGCGCCGACGGTTCGACCCC